>NC_134485.1:296685491-296690491 GCF_040206685.1 Ascaphus truei
CATAAAGATTAAAAATGCAATGATTACCACAAATACTGGAGGGTATATACCCTCACAATCTAACTTTCCCTGACTCAGTCTGCAGCCAAAATGTCTACCGCTCCACAGGCTGGAAACGAAAGATTTCCCAAAAAGAATGACCTAGGCGCAAGTGGAGACAAGATAAACAAACATAGGGTAATACGTTCTAACAATTTAACCACCAGAAGGTACGATATGCACTCACAGCGTATAAGATATATTCAGGCCTTGTATCCACTCTGGGATCTGGAACGAATAATGAAGAATCTGGAACTTCTAGTAGCTTGTAATCCGCAGCAAACGTAATCTCGTGCGTAATATCACATGCAGAAAGAGAAGTAAAATCCACAAATAGTGTAACACAGTTTAATAAAAATTAATAATAAAATGACAATAAGTAAAAAACTCACAATCAGTGAGTTCTCATAAAAGCGTTTGAGAATTTAGAGCATCTCACACTCATCAGGGGTTGGTAACACTCGGCTGATCTTTAAACATTCCTTGATGTTATCCTTTCATGTGCTAGTACTGCTCATGAAATTTGGCAGGATGCCATAAGTGGAGAAGCACTTTATAGCTGCACTATAAATAGTGCCCAGAGCTTCCGCAGTTAGATTGTTAACTCCGTTCATATGGACCCCCGTGGGTCTCTCTTGCTGCACCTAATGTGCTGATTGTACTCACGGTACTTAGGGGATACAGAGTGTTCAGTGTCTCCCGTCGGTTGGCTGTATTTCCCAGCCACACGCAAAACTCCTCTGCTCCTCCGGTTGCTCTCGTCCTCCGTGGCCGTGCTGCGACACGTGACGACACGATGACGTCACTCCGTCTCGCGAGAGTTCCGTCTGAATCCCCCGGCTAACTGTTTAGATCAGTGTCCAAATCCTCCTCATAAAAACATGTACCGCAATGGTATAACGGGGAAATTAGCCACCAACAGCTACCAACTGCTGTCTGCTGCTCCCAGATATCCTGTGTTCACACTACAGTTGTTTAAACCACGCCCTACGCGTTTCTCCTTTCGGCTTCGTCAGGAGATGATCTCACTCTCTCTCCCTCATCTTGGGTTATATACCCTCCTCCATTACATGACTGGCTACTTAATAAATTGAAAAATTAGCATATTAAATAGACTCATTAGTATAACCGTGCATTTGTATTTTGTAATCATCTAGTACATATTTTATTACTCTTTACGTAAATCACAAGTGACATATAAACTAACTACAACAGATACTTCCTATACCACCATTTTAAAGAATAAAAAAGATAGATGGTTATTTTGTATTACATATATATTCCTATCTAAGAAGGAAATATACTGATAAGGCTATTCCTACCTTTTAGATAGCAATTGGTAATTACCCTTCATTTAGTACCCTTCACTTCCCTAAATTGGAATAGACCATAAGGGTAGGTGTTTAGTAAATTCATATACGTTATAGTGGACTGTGACTTTTAACCAATTATATGTTTAAAGCCAACACTACATACATTCTAACCCTATAATAATAATGTCCCCAATTACTCGTTATTATCTCAAATCAGAATTCATTCCAAACTATAGAGGGATTTTTACTCCGAAAACGGAATTTCAGAAATTACAAAAATCAATTCTTCACACAAGCACTGTCAATTCCAGATACAATTCACCCAATTACAATCTAATTTTGTTTTCATAGACTTTTTTTTTGTTTTCATAGACTAAATTACTATTATCATAATTGTTATATTTGGACAATTTGAATAGAGAGTAGTTGACACTCTGGTCTTGTCTTAAAGCAAAATCACACATATTGGCCATATCTTTACATGTATACCATATCTTTACATGCATAACATATTGAATAAACTGTATAAGACACTTACATAAAAATGTGGGGGAAAATTTGTGTGAGTACATATACCCTATTCACATAATCAATGTTCAATCCATCGCAAAGTGTAGTAGATTAAAGAATCTTATTGCATAACTATATCTTGACTGATATATTATTTATAAAAATTAGTGAAATATCACAGCTACAGTGTATTCATACATAGGGGTATCCTATTCTTAACTACCATATTCACACAGATATTCAATCCAACACAATGTAAGTCATATATTTTGACACAGATCCGGCTTAATCCCTTAAAAAAGATGCCAGATCTATGTCAATATTCAGACCTAGGGGTGATAAAGTTTTGAGGGCGTAGATCCAATATGTTTCCTGTCTGGATATTTTAATTACAGGATTCCCTCCTCTCCAGCTAGGTCTGATTTTTCCGATGCCCAACAATTTGAGACCTCTAGGGTCTTGACCATGAAAATCTTTAAAGTGCTTTGATACACTGTGCTGGAGCAGACCCTTTTCTATATTTTTTATATGCTCTGCGATGCGTACTTTTAATTTCCTTGTAGTTCTTCCAATGTATTGTTTGTTGCAAGGGCATTGCAACAAATACACAACGTAGCTTGAGTTACAGTCAATCATATCTTTAATTTCATAAGTAACTTGTGAAACTTCAGATTTTATCGTTTTAAAACTCTTTTGAGAGTTTGGATGTAGTTTGCAACCTTTGCATGTTTGACACTTGAAAAACCCTGTTGTTATCGTAACTGGTTTAGGATTTTCATTTTTTAAACAGCTAGGGGCTAGTCTTTGTTTGAGATTAGCTGCCCTGGTGAATATAATTTCAGGTTTAGATGGTAATATTTGTTGTAACATTGGGTCCTTATGTAAGATACCCTAATGTTTGTGTACAATTTTCCTGATATCTCTAGCTGAATTACTATACTTAGTCATAAATGGGACTGATGTTTTTCCCTCTTCTCCCCTTCTTGTATCTTTGATTTTATATTGAATTAGCTCTGCTCTATCCATCAAGGACACCTTTCTATATGCATCCTCTACTATTTCCTTTTTGTAGTGTCTTTCTTTGAATTTTACCATTAAATCTTTGGCCTGTTCATCAAATATGTGTTTCTTAGTGCAATTGCGTTTTATTCTTTGCATCTGGCCCAGTGGAATATTATTTAACAACTTCTCTGGGTGTCCACTATCTCCCAACAAAAAATTATTTGTATCTACACTTTTAATGAATGTTTTTGTCTCAATTTGACCCTCGTCTATGTAAATAAGTAAATCGAGGAACTCAATCTGGTTCTTACTGTACTTAGTAGTGAACTTTAAATTATAAGGATTATTATTCAATCCAGCCAAAAATAACTCCAAAAGATCTACACTTCCCTCCCAGATCAGGAGGATATCATCTATGTAATGATACCATGATAACAGGTTTGCGCCAAACTCGTGATTGGACCAGATGAACTGGTCCTCCCACATACCCATAAAGATATTTGCATAATTTGGCGCAAACCTGGTACCCATGGCGGTACCCCTAACTTGGAGAAAGAACTTGTCGTCATACCAAAAGTAGTTGTGACCTAGAATATGTTTGATGCAGTCAACAATGAAATCTATCTGCGCTGATTCTAAAATATTGTTACGAATCAAATTATTTTTAACAGCCGTACAACCCTGTGTGTGGTCGATCACTGTGTAAAGCGCACACACATCACATGTCACTAGAATATAGCTTTCCTTACACTCAATATTTCTCAGGATGTTTAGTACCTGAATTGTATCTTTCAAGTAAGATCTAAGTTGGCCCACAGGTTCTTTCAGGAACTGATCTATATATCCCGAAAGATTCGAGGTAAGGGCCTTAATTCCGGATACTATGGGGCGACATGGTGGGTGGATGGGATCCTTATGTAGCTTGGGTAGATAATAGAAAATGGGGATTCTTGGTGATTCTATGTATAGGTATTCCCACTCATTTTTACTCAATATACCATCTTTGAGGCCTCTATTCAGTAATCCCAACAATTCCATCTGGAACTTCTCTGTTGGATTACCTTCTAATGATACATATGTCACTGAATCTCTCAATAATCTTAATGACTCCAAGTCATAATCTTGTCTGTTAAGGATCACCACCCCCCCACCCTTATCCGCAGTTTTAATTACAATGTCTTCTCTTCCCATTAATTCCTGTACTGCATCAAGTTCCTTTCTTGTCATATTATTTTTAAACCCTTAGTTTTTCTTCAGTTCCAATTTCTCCATATCCTCCTGAACTAATTTACCGAAGGTGTCAATATGTCCTCCCCTCAAATAACTGGGGTAGAACAATGATTTCTTTTTACATGTTGTGTGTATAAATCTCTCACAGGTAGTGGTGTTTTCATTTGTCACCTCATGTGTCACATTCTGCTTCAAAAATACTTTATTAGAGTTAAATTTCTGACAAACTTACTAATGTCAATGTATGTATTAAAGACATTAATTTTACTACTAGGAGCAAAAGCCATACCCTTTCTGAGAACACTCTTTTGGTCTGGTGTTAGGACTACTGTACATTGCTTAAATTAAAAATTCCCAACTCTTGGGTATCTATAATGTTGGGTTTTTTGGTGGCTTTAACCCCTCTTCTAGTTCCTCTTTTAGTGGGCTTTCTATTTTTCTTTTGAGGGGTGACGATTGTTTGTAATTCGTCTGGGGTTGTGTTTTCTCCCCCCCTTCCCTCCCTCCTGGTTTGTCCTTATCCTGTCTTTTCTCTAAAAAAGACCGTGATTCTGCTGATGTTGATGGTTTTTCAGCTTCTTCGAACACCTCCTCTATATCTTTATCTCTATATGTATAATTCTGTGGGGCTTGTTTTTTATTGTAATTCCCCTTCCAACTCTGTTTTCTATATCTATAATACCCAGAACCCCGTCTATCTCTATCATGCCAGTATCTACCTCTATTCTCCCCCAACGATGATAATCCTTTTTATAATGTGGGTTAGATTTTGGGGCATGTTACTGACTGTTACTCACATTTTGATGACCTGACTGACTATTTGGTGGTTTTTGATCTCTAGATTCCATAATGGTATCTTTTTTATTTTGTTTCCATGTTCTGTAACAGTTATTTTGATAATCTTCT